>NC_081411.1:212502243-212524743 GCF_030272615.1 Cryptomeria japonica
AATAAATGAATTTTTATTTTAATAAAATCCTATTTTCCCTCACCCACCAAATCCAATTGCATTCCTAAACCCCCTTCTAGATTCTTCTAACCCCTTTCTAATTATCCTAATCCATCCCTTAATTATTGTCACATTCCTAAGCAAAATGGAGTCACTTCTCAAAGACTTCAAAAGTTTTTGAAAAGCATTTAATGTTTTGTGTGTTCAACAAATTAACCTCCAAAGTCTTCCAAAACCACTAATGGCTCTTACATGACCATTAATGGCTCTTACATAACCATTTATGGTTATTTCAAACTTGTCTCCCCAAACATTTATTGCTTTGACCATGTTATCCCTCTTGCCTTTTGTACAAAAGTTTATCCATTGGATAAAAGCTTTATTCTTTGAATAAAAAGTTTATTCATTCAACTAACCTTGACCTTAACTCCCAAGGTCATGTCAAGCATTTAATGCTTATTCCCTCTCCTCTCAACCTATCTTACATTGACACATGTCATCCTGGGATTGGGTTGAAAGCCCTCACATGGATTGAAAATCATTCAATCCTGACCCTTGTTGAGATTGCTCAATCTCAACCATCCATTGCTCCATTTTTCCTATAAATAGAGCCCATTTCTTCATAATCCAGATCTTGAAAACTTGTATGCATTTAACCTATAGGCATTTTAGAGAGCATTTAGTATAGCAAACTAAAATCTTGTAATTTTGGTTAAAATCAATCATTTTAATAGCATCTAGTATTTTAGCTTTTCATTTTACATTTGGAGCAAAATACTAAAATCTCAATCCTCAATAAGCATCCATAGTGCAAAAAGTTATTGAGAGCTACACTATTTTGAAACTTGGAGAGCAGAGGAACAAGGGAGAAGGAGCTAAGAGCATGCTAAGAGGCATTTGGAGATTCCTTATTATCTTTGTTTCATTTGTTAGATATATTAGCATGATTTTAGTATCTCTTTTGATATGCCTGTTTAGATTAGTTTTTGATTGACTAACACTAATGATTTCTTGTGTCTTGTGTTGTTTGTCATTTGCTAACCTTGTCCATTGCGCAGTGCATCATTTGGTGAATCCGACCTGAATCCAAACACCCAAGAGATCATTTTTTTTTTTTAACCAATAACATGTTTGAATGTTGAAATTGTCACACAGGTTGCGCTTTAGCGCTATTGATCGCGTTCTAGTGCTATTGATACTTGTTGTTCTAGTGCTATTGTTCTTACAATAGCGGTATTGTAACAAGATTAGCGCTTTTGACATGTTTTTGGCGCTTTTGACCTTGTTTTGGCGCTATTGACCCTGTTTCAGCGCTTTTCCCTTCTCTGTCTTTCTTTTTCTTTTAGCGCATTTGTGTTAAATAGCGCTTTTGTTTAAACACAGACTAGAGCTATTGTAACAGAACGTTGTAAAAAGGACCTTGTAACCGAAAAAATGAAAGTTTTTAGGCTTGTGGAAGCCCCCCTTAGACATGGATTTTACTAACTGGTTGTTGTTTGTGCAGGTTTAAAAACTCACCCTTTAAAATCACAAACTTTATTTTGGTTTTTTAAAACTTGAACAAACAAACTTTCCTTGCTTTCTAGTTAGGGTCACTTGTTTCTTTGGTGCATTAAAACTGAACAAAACAAACATTTGTTTTCTTGCAAGTTAGGAAACACACTTCATTTGGTGCTTAAAATCAACACTTCCATTTTTCTTGCATCAAAAGAATTTACAATCCACACTTCTATTTTTGGTGCACATAAAATACACAATCAACTTGTTTAAAACTTTTTGCAAAGCGATTTTTTTCATGCATATGTGCTTCAAGTTCAGTTGACCAGGTTTTCCAGTTTCTAGATTACAACACATTTTGCCATTGTAGAATAAAAAGAACACCATGACTGTTTGAGCAACATCTCCAAATAGTTAGATCACATTGCAATGGCAGATTAAAAAGAACAAATGTTTTTCGTGCTTGGCACACTTGTGCAAAAAGTTGGTTGAATGGTCCCACTTCTAACACACACTATCCTCTCCCTTGGCTTTCGTGGTCCTAGGTGCAAGAGAAAAGTGTTAGTAACACTCAAAATTTTTATCTTTTTAAGAGAGGCCTGCCAAGAGACACATCACTCTTGGGAACGACCTTGCACGGTAAATCCTTCGAGCCGCTATAGAAATCAGGTGAGAGTGAAAGCTATAGCCTTGGGTATAGTTGTTCCTATAGTGTAACTGGCCGAAAGGACATATGGGCCCCACCACTAGTTACAAGGCTCTTAAGTGAGTCACTGCAGAATGAACTTATGTCCAAAAACATCGAACATGACTAAACACCTTTAAGTAGTAGCCCACCCATTCTATTGATTGAGGAGATTTCTGATATAATTTAGTGCAAGAGCATAGATTGTTTTGCTCCCAAGATACTCACCATACATATTTCCTTGAGTAGAAAGATAGCTTTTTGAAAAGTCACTTGTGGCTTGATAAAAGTGGTGACTCCCCCATCATAGGGATCATCTATTTGTTATGCTCATGCAAGACTTAGTATATCACAACCTTACCTGCCAAGGCGGGATTCATAAGTTATGTAGTACCAAAGTCGAAGAAATATCAAGATGTGGGCTAAATTTATCACAACTGGCCATTTGACCTTAGGGATAAAAAGTGTTTGAAGTGTGTTCGTTTTAGTCAAGACCAAGTGCAAATTGATCCCAACTTTTTCCCAAACATCTATATCACATACAACGTAGCTTGAGAAATATCACCAACACTTGAAAGGGAAGAGGTAGAGTTTGTCCCATTTGTGACACAGTTTTTATTGAAGTTGAAAACATTTTCATCCATCATCTTACTCATACATCATCACTTCATCATCAATCCGTTCCAACTCTCAAAACATTAAGAGGTTCTTGTCCCAAGTTCTTTTTTTTTTTAGATATTGCTTGAATCAAATGCATCACATCACTTTTTAGATTGTTTCTACATCTAGGATAAACTCATCCTAAGAGACACATCTACGCAGGTTAAAACTAGTTCATGAGTGAATCCTCTCAGTACTAGGTAGTTAAATCTGTAACACATCTCAGATTTCTCTACACCTTATCACATCAAATCTTATCAAAACAAACAAGCAATTCAAAGAAAGAATTTCGGTCACATCTACCTTTAAAAGTGCTAAGAGATCTACATGCAACACAATTCACCAACCCTTAATCTCTCATTTCATCAGAAACTCATCATCATTTTCACACAACTTCAAAAGCTTGCAAGAAAAATGGCCCAAACCCGATCACAGTCAAGGCAATGAGAAATAGAAATGGAAGAAGAAGAAGAGGAAAAACTCAATGAGTTTCAAGAAGCACTTGGAGGAAATGAAAATGATGAAAACCCGAGTACTCCCACTCCTGCAACAATAGAAAGGGCCCAGCATAACCCTCTCTTTAACAGACTTTTTGACGAAATATTCAGGAGCAATGCGGATGCTCAGTTTTTAAAGCTCGCTCAAGAAGGAGCAAAACTCCCCTTTGACTTTGATCTTGACCAATTAAGACAAGCATCACAACAACAAAGTCACCATGAAGAGGAAAGAGGTAGAGATCCCATAAGATATAACATTCCTTGAGGTAACCCACCACCTCCTCCTCCGAATGAAATGGAGATGTTGCGGCAACAAGTCGAGAATCTCACCCAACAACTTCATAGTGGTGTCAAAACTAACCAATTCTCACTCAATGACATCTGTCCCTATCCTTTTGATCGGAATCTTTATATGCCACCCTTTCCATGAGGTTTCGAAACACCCAAATTTGAAAAATATAGAGGAAAGGGAGATCCCCGCGATCATGTCAGAGAATTTCATTCCGCTTGTCTCGAAGTGGCATATGAAGACACATACCTAATGTGCCTTTTTCCCCAAAGTTTGGGAGGAGCAACCACATCATGGTTTTCCCGACTATCAGGTGGCATTAGAACATTTGAGGAACTCATCCAGAAATTCCTCGCTCATTACTCTCATAACATTGAACGCGACATCACCATGGCTGATCTGTGCAACACTAAGCAAAAACCAGGTGAACTATTCTCAGTATTCCTGCAACGACAGCATCAAATGTCTAGCAGACGTTCTCTTCAGTTACCTGAATGAGAACTAGTGGAAATATTCATTTCCAACTTAAACGAAGAAATGGAATTTCACCTGGATGTCAAAGACACTGACCATTTTAATGATATGATCACCAAGGGTTTGAAATGTGAGTGGGCACTCATCAAGAAAGGACTTATCAAAATCTATAATGAACCAAAGGATAGTCCTCACCCACGCTTCAATAGTGATAAACCAAGCTTCTGGAACAAAAACAAGAATATCGTCAACGATGGGGTTGTGGATGCCAGGACTATAAAAAGTGCACAACCTATGGTTCGGTTTACAGGGCAGAATCCTCTACCTCAGAATAACACAAATGTTCCTTCCAATAAAGGTCGCATCATATCTCACGATGAACCAAGACCTCGTCAACAAAAACAAAAATGCACATACACTCCCTTAGGGGAACCCATTGAAATAGTATTGCGACAACTCATTTCTCAAAATTTGGTCACTTTACCTAAAACATTAAACTATGAGCCTCAGGTCAAACCCACATGGTGGCAAGATACTGAACACTGCAATTTCCACCAAGGGAGAGGACACAAGACAAGTAATTGTCACTGATTGAAAGATCTTATTCAGGATCTTATTGACCGAGGAGAAATTGAAATAGAAGTACATGACCCAAAAACAACAAATAATGATCATCTGATGTTCAAAGATCCACTTCTAGGCGAGGCACTGATACCACAGATTATACATAGGCTACATATAATTACACTGTAAATCATCTGTATAATGCCAGTGAACAAATTGCAACTATAACCTTCAAAAATCCCAACTCAAATTGCAATACAATCTTGTGGAACAATTAGACAAAACGCCTGCGCTTATATCCATTTTAGAGCTTTTGTGGCTATCGCCATCTCATAAAACTATCTTGGATCAAGCACTCCAAGAGGCGTCAGTCCCTGCAAACCTGAATACAGACCAATTTCAAGCCATGGTTGGAAGTCTAAAGTCATCACCTTGTCTCACTTTTTCCGAAAGTGACAACTCTTCCTTCCAACAACCTCATAACGCTTCACTACACATTGAAGGCTTTATCAACCAACATAGGATCAAGCGAGTCTTGATTGATAATGGAGCAGGCCTGAATATTTGTACACTATAGTTCGTCACAACATTGGGATATGCCATAGAATTAGTGGATCCTCACAAGAAGATCACAATCAAATCCTATGACGATGTGGAGCGTTCATCCAAAGGAGCTGTGGTACTACCAATCCGGGTGGGCCCCATGGTAAAGCACATCATCTGTCAGGTTCTAGACCTTCCTCTACCATACAATCTATTGTTAGGAAGACCTTGGATACATGCCATGCAAGCCGTTCCATCTACTACCATCAATGTATCAAGTTCTCACATAACGGTGTAGAGATCACAATCCTGGGCGATGCAAATCCCTTTGTGTATTGCCATAATATCAGCCATCAACCAGAGATTATGGTTCCTAATAATAGAGAAGCCATTTCCTCCACATCATATATAAGTCCTGCCTCTCTTACCAGTTCGAACACCACTATACCAAAGCAAGAAAAGCTTAAAATGAAAATAGTAGAGGAAGGTCCTGGGGAATACAACTTGAGTCAACTCTTTTGTGTGGGACAAATGCCCACTTCTCCTAGAACACATGGTAAACCACAACAGTTACTCCAACAACCACTAACCATGCCCGCATTTTCTTTGATGCCTTTCATCCTTGGAAAGAGTCAAGAAGAAGAAACCCAAGATGAGGACTTAGCAGAATGGATCTATAAAGATCCCCTCACCACTGATATACCGCAAGTTAAGCTACCTACAGGTCAGTATGGCAAAGGTTTCCTCATTATGCAAAGAATGGGGTATGATGGTCAGAGTGCTTTGGGATATTGCAAACAAGGACGACATGAACCTCTGCTACCGGAATTAAAACCCAAAGGTAATACAGGCCTAGGCTTTGAAAAAGAGATCTTTCCTAAACTCAAATTCAAAGGAAAACCCAGCAAACCATTATGTCAGCCTACTGCAAAAAGGACACCTTTCATTATCAAAGCAGCATCAAGCACCATCTGAACTGCCCCACCGAGGCTCAAAACCCCAACACCACCATCTACAATACCAATCATCCCACCAATCAAACTAGTAATCCCATCTGTAGCAGCCATCACATCAATAGTACCATTAGCAGCAGCAACTATATTAGAACCCGCAGCAGCATCTATGGCACCAGCAGTTCTAGCAGAAGCCACTGAGTCAACACTATCGATACTCCCCATACCAGATTCTTTAATCCCCATTGACCTTCCTGCAACACCGATCACTACAAAGGTACATCAACCAATCACACCTATAGTATTTAACTCAAAGGACATCCCAATATGGTATAGTAATCGGATGCTCGAAAGTGACTCAGAGACTGACTCACATGAGTGGGAATTTGATTCTGTACAACTTAACACTTCAGATGAGGAAGATACATCACTACCTCCACCACGCAAAGACATCCCTGTTTACGGAGAAGCACAGATAAAGACCACTTGGGTTCCTGAACTGGAAACATCTTCCATAGACCCTACGTCTCATCCTATGCCTGATTCTGATAGGGAGAGTACCATTAACGACCTTCACCACAACGTCTTAACCCTCTCTGATACATCTAACACACTTAACCTAATTGATAAAGTAATGCCCATTATTCACCCTGAACTCATCGAATGGAACCAATCAAATCCTCCATGTCTTGACCTCTTCCAAAATGATGAGGCCATCATTTACTTTTTGGAATTAAGGGATAACCTACCAAGCGAGGATCACAAAGCTGGATTCGCCATAGAACTAAATAGAGTAGCATACTTCAGGGTGGATGCCAAACCTTTCAGCTGCAAAAATATAACAATAAAACATATATCTTCCAGTGAAAACCACACTGTGGCACTATTTGATCCAACAAAAGTAAAAAGAAAGAGTGAATCCAATGGTGAAAACCTCTCTAAGGCACCTGAGGATGAAGGGTTTGACATCCTCCCTGCTAGTACACAACAGGAACGATCAATGATTCTCATCGAGGAAACCAAAGAATACAATGTGGGGACTCCTAAAAATCCTCATCTCATACATCTGGCATCTCTTCTCACTCCAGAGGAACAACCTAAATTTATAGAGTTCTTTCAAAAGCGTCAGATCAATGTTGCATGGTCATATGTAGACATGCCTGGGCTTGATCCTGATTTAGTCATGCATCACCTCACCGTAGCAGAAGGAGCCAAACCTGTCAAGCAGAAGCTTCGTAAGATGCATCCTCAAATTGCAGTGCTAGTCAAAATAGAACTCAAGAAACTCCTAGATGTTGGATTCATTAGACCAATTGATTATGCAGAATGGATCTCCAACATTGTGCCTGTTGGCAAACCAAAAGGGGGCATCCACATTTGTACTGACTTCAGAGATCTGAATAAGGCTTGTCCTAAGGATGACTTCCCCCTACCAAATATCGACATCATAGTGGATCTGACAGCAGGACATGCCATGCTTTCACTCATGGATGGCTTTTTAGGATACAATCAAATAAAGATCGCACCAGAAGATCAACATAAGATAGCCTTCACATGTCCATGGGGCACATATTGCTGGAATGTAATGCCTTTTGATTTAAAAAATGCAGGAGCGACCTATCAAAGAGCAATGACCACCATCTTCCATGACATGATGCATACTATGATGGAAGATTATGTCGATGACTTACTAGCAAAATCACTCACCAGAGAAGGGCATCTCAACATATTAGATAAAATCTTTGATAGACTAGAATAATACCATGTTCGACTCAACCCAAAGAAATGTGTCTTTGGAGTAACCTCCGGGAAGCTTCTAGGATACATTGTCTCAAGCAAAGGTATTGAGGTCGACCCAGCAAAGATAAAAGCAATCATGGACATGCCACCACCAAAGAATATCAGTCAGCTAAGGACATTACAAGGGCGGCTTCAATCCATCCGAAGATTCATTGCACATTTGGCAGATAAATGTCACTCTTTCACACACCTGCTACATAAGAACATCCACTTTCAATGGGATGCCAGATGCCAGCAAGCATTTCAGATGCTTAAAGATTATCTCATGAATACGCCATTGCTGATCCCACTAGATCCAAGTCGACCATTATTACTCTATATATCGGCCACAAGTATAGCATTGGGTGTACTACTGGCACAACACAATGTAGAAGGGAAAGAGTGCGCTGTTTACTACATCTCTCGCACACTGGTGGGCTATGAACTCAATTACACACCTATTGAGCGAGCTTGCCTAGCAATAATCTTAGTAGCCACTAAATTGAGGCATCATCTGTTAACACACAAAGTACAACTCATTGCAAAGATTGATCCACTCAAGTATTTACTCAGCAAAGCAGCATTGACAGGCTGCTTGGCCAAATGGGTGATGATTCTGAGTGAATTTGACATCGAGTACGTGGACCGTAAAGCTATCAAAGGTCAAGTTATTGCAGATCAGTTGGCTGATGCACCTCTCATAGGTGATCATCCTCTCATTTCCAATTTTCCAGATGAAGAGATATTCATGATCACAATAACATAACCATGGAAACTATACTTTGATGGTTCATACACTAGGCATGGCTCGGGGGCAGGCATTCTGTTTATCACACCTCAAGGTGATAGCATCCTGAAGTCTTACAGGCTCACATTTCCATGCACCAAAAACATAGCAGAGTATGAGGCCTTGATCACAGGACTCAGGCTAGCCATACAATGGAAATTACAAGAACTACAAGTATATGGCGACTCCCAACTGGTGATTCGACAAGCAACAGATGAATATCAGACCAAGGATGATAAACTCATGCCATATAAGGAAATGGTGGACAATCTAAAGACATCATTTACTACTATCACTTTTGAGCAGATACCAAGAGATCAGAATTGAGCTGCTGACGCTATGGCTACCATTGCATCTCTCCTAGATCTTCCACAGAATTCAACACGCTACGAGTTCTTGGTAGAACAACTTTGGATTCCCGCTTATGATATCCCCGAATCCAAAATGATATGTCACCTTGTCAGTTCTGAATCCCCATGGTACGGTGAATTATACACCTATCTCCGCGATCACACCCTTCCTCCCAACCAATCAAATAACCAACGTAAAACCTTCATTCGCCAAACTGCTCGATATACCATTATTGCTGAAACCCTATACCGACGCGGTCTTGATGGTACTCTCCTTTGATGTCTGGAACAAGGTGAGATAACAAAGGCTTTGGAAGAAGTCCATGAAGGAATTTGTGGGACCCACTCAAGTGGTCCGTCACTAGCCAAGAAACTCCTGCGTAATGGATACTATTGGCCATCTATGGAAAAATATTCCTACTACTTTGTCAGAAAATGCAAGAAATGTCAAGTTCATGGCGACCTGATACATGCACCAGCCCAGGAACTGCAACCAATCACAACACCATGGCCTTTTTGTCAATGGGGCCTTGACCTTGTGGGTAAGATTCATCCATCTTCAGCCAATGGCCATAAATTCATTATTACCGCCACCGAATATTTCACAAAGTGGATCGAAGCTGTTCCACTTACCCAAGTCACCGACAAGCAGATCACCTCATTCATCCTCAATTACATCATCTGCCGGTATGGTGTACCCATGTCCATCATCACAGATAATGGTCTTCCTTTCAAAAATCAGGATGTCCATGAACTTTGTGAGAAATTTCATATCCAACACCGCTTTTCCACTCCCTATTACCCACAAGGCAATGGTCAGGCCGAAGCATCAAATAAGAACATATTGAGGATCCTAAAGAAGACAGTCAATGATGCCAGTCGTGATTGGCATGTTCAATTGAATCCAACACTATGGGCATATCGAACTAGCATTCGAACCCCTACAGGTGCAACTCCTTATTCATTGGTCTATGGTGCAGAAGCTATCTTGCCTATTGAGGTCAAGATACCATCACTACGGGTTTCCTTGCATAATCTCATTGATGATGAAGCCTATAGAGTATCCCGTCTTCAAGACTTAGAGTTACTTGATGAGAAGCGATAAGCTACATACAACCACCTCAAAGCCTATCAACAGCACATGAGCAGAAGCTATAATCATTGAGTTAGACCTCGTACATTCGAGGTAGGTGATCTTGTTCTCCGAGAAAATCCTTGTAACCAACCAAATAGAGAACATCAAGGAAATTTTGAATCAAACTGGCTGGGCCCATATGTTGTCACTACTGTATTCGGGTCCGGGGCATATCAGTTGGCTACATCAGAAGGAGAACCACTCGCAGATCCAATCAACAACATGCACCTCAAACGGTTTTATACCTAAGTTGTACAGAGCATCAGGCTCCCCTGCATACCAGAAAATACCAAAAACATTCAAAAAAATGTCTTGAAGAAATACAAAAACATCAAAATAGTAAGGAAAAATCATGCATCCAAACACTCCGGTGGCACCTTGGGTAAGTGCGATGGTGAAAACCTAGCAAACAGGCACCACTCGTAAAGATAATGGCTCCAATATCTTTTAGGCTCATTGCGATCACATTCAGTGCATACACACATCCATCCATCTAAACCATGGCTTGTTATTTGATCTGTAATCAAAGAAAGTACTTCATGCGTCTGGCATCCCGCCTTTTCATAGTCATGTCCAACTTGGGGGCAATGCCCTTAAAATCTAGTTGATGGCAGTGGATTCTACATTACTGGTGATTCATTGGGAAAAACATTCAAAAATGTCTCACAAAATTCACAAACAATGAAAAACCATTGAAAATCACACAAAACCATGGCAGCACCTTGTACATACTCATCCGAACAGATACAAAACAAACATTGAGAAAATACTCACACGATGACCACTTATCAATCAAACCACACAATCAACATCAACAAATCAAAACTATCTTCAACAAGGATGCATCCTTCCTTACCAAAACAAAGACAAAATGACGTTTTCTTTGACAAGAAAATTATGATTAAGCTATCAAATACTTGGTTGATTTGTGAGTAATTCATTCATTTATTTGTATCAAGATCTTTCAGCATTATTTTGTGTCGTCTGTGCATTATTTCCAATGAAGTACTGGGGCATGTACTAATGGTGTCTACGTGGGAATTTCACCAAGCTACATGATCTTATGCAAAATGCAGTCATAGATCATTACGGCTTGCTGACTACAACGTATACCTCGACCATATGAGCATGAACCATTACCAAGGATCCTTATTCTTTATTCTTTATGTATATACTGTTTGTTTGCAGGAACATTGCTCTTCCTTTGGTTCCTTCCCCCCTCATCCAATTTGGATAAAGCTTTTATCTCTTATAACGGTATGCACTTGTCTCAGGATATGATTAGCCTAAGATCAAGGAGGATGATCCAAGTCATGCATGAACGGAGATAATCCTTGTCTGTTCCACAAACAATACTCTGGTTGACTTGACCCTCATATCAAGTCATTGGTATTAACTTGCTATATAAAATCCATGTAAGGAATACTCAGGTCATCTTGAATCATTATGTCAAGATGCTTGTATTCTCTTCCAACGTTTTAAAGCTCAATGATGAAAATAGAGCACTATGGATCGTCATTTCATCTCATCTATTTATATCTTGCATTCCATTGCATATCACCCATCCATTCACTCATTCATATGTATGATTTATATGCCAAAAGTAAACAAGGTTTGTATGAGCAGTTATGTAAGAATTGAGCTGGTCTTGGATACAATCACGATCGAGTACTCTGATACATCATCAATGCATCATACAAAGTCTCAAAAACCTTGCATTCCTCATGGTCATATCATCATCGCATTTAGTTGCATCTTGCATTAAGTACATTCATGTCATTTTTAACTTAACATTGCATATAGTTCATTTTTGACATTAGTTTTCATTAATCATTTGCATCATTGCATAAATCATAAATAATTAAATTCATTCGTGGGATCAAATTGTCCTTGATTGTATTAAGCCATTTACTATGCATTCATTTAGTGTCAATTATCCATCATCATTTCATTATCCTTTATCATTTATCATTGCATACATTCATTTATAGTTAAAAGGTGCATTCATTCATCCATTATTAAGTATCTTATTATGCTCATTTTTAGGATTCATTCACATTGCATTCATTATCCTTTTTTTGAATTGCATTAAGGTGCAGTTATTAAAACTAGGAGTTGCATTATCATCACATTATCATTTTTACTTAATTATATTTAAGCATTTAGAATCATAAAACCATTTGTTTCCAAAACACATTGGTTCATACCATTTTATATATATCCATTTTACATATGCATTCATTTAGGCATCATCATATAAACATTTGTACTTTACATTTTGTTTATCCATATTACATTCATTTCAAAACATCTAGATACATATCCATACATAAACATCATTCATTCAACATTGCCTTAACATCATTGCATAAATTATCTCATCATTATATCACAATAGGAAACACCAAAATCCTATTCCTAAAATCATCATAAACATACATCATCATCATGGCATTACATACATAAAGCATTACATCAAAAATCAAACAAATCATACATATATAAATCTGCATTCATATGTCAGTAATCAACATCATAAATCATCATAAAAACATGCATATAGGAAACATCTCATCAAATGCATACATGTACACATATCCATCTAAGAAATAACTCATCATCCTGCATAAACATCCATACATATCAACTACATATCATCAAAATATGGGATCTCCTCATATATATCATCTCATATATCAGAGTACAATGAAGTCTACAAAATCGGCTACCAAGAGCCATCCAAGATACAGTCCAAAAAATAAACAATGATACAATACATATATGCAAAAAATTCTCTCTCAAATGCCACTCTGGCCAGATGCTGTACCACCATCGCCACCTGCTCCTCCACTGGTACCCGCACCACCTGATCCATCTCTCTGTGGAGGCCTCATCAAACCCTCACTCACTCCTGCATCCCCTGATCTTTCCACTAGTTCTCGTTCAGGTAACTGAAGAGAACGTCTGCTAGACATTTGATGCTGTCGTTGCAGGAATACTGAGAATAGTTCACCTGGTTTTTGCTTAGTGTTGCACAGATCAGCCATGGTGATGTCGCGTTCAATGTTATGAGAGTAATGAGCGAGGAATTTCTGGATGAGTTCCTCAAATGTTCTAATGCCACCTGATAGTCGGGAAAACCATGATGTGGTTGCTCCTCCCAAACTTTGGGGAAAAAGGCACATTAGGTATGTGTCTTCATATGCCACTTCGAGACAAGCGGAATGAAATTCTCTGACATGATCGCGGGGATCTCCCTTTCCTCTATATTTTTCAAATTTGGGTGTTTCGAAACCTCATGGAAAGGGTGGCATATAAAGATTCCGATCAAAAGGATAGGGACAGATGTCATTGAGTGAGAATTGGTTAGTTTTGACACCACTATGAAGTTGTTGGGTGAGATTCTCGACTTGTTGCCGCAACATCTCCATTTCATTCGGAGGAGGAGGTGGTGGGTTACCTCAAGGAATGTTATATCTTATGGGATCTCTACCTCTTTCCTCTTCATGGTGACTTTGTTGTTGTGATGCTTGTCTTAATTGGTCAAGATCAAAGTCAAAGGGGAGTTTTGCTCCTTCTTGAGCGAGCTTTAAAAACTGAGCATCCGCATTGCTCCTGAATATTTCGTCAAAAAGTCTGTTAAAGAGAGGGTTATGCTGGGCCCTTTCTATTGTTGCAGGAGTGGGAGTACTCGGGTTTTCATCATTTTCATTTCCTCCAAGTGCTTCTTGAAACTCATTGAGTTTTTCCTCTTCTTCTTCTTCCATTTCTATTTCTCATTGCCTTGACTGTGATCGGGTTTGGGCCATTTTTCTTGCAAGCTTTTGAAGTTGTGTGAAAATGATGATGAGTTTCTGATGAAATGAGAGATTAAGGGTTGGTGAATTGTGTTGCATGTAGATCTCTTAGCACTTTTAAAGGTAGATGTGACCGAAATTCTTTCTTTGAATTGCTTGTTTGTTTTGATAAGATTTGATGTGATAAGGTGTAGAGAAATCTGAGATGTGTTACAGATTTAACTACCTAGTACTGAGAGGATTCACTCATGAACTAGTTTTAACCTGCGTAGATGTGTCTCTTAGGATGAGTTTATCCTAGATGTAGAAACAATCTAAAAAGTGATGTGATGCATTTGATTCAAGCAATATCTAAAAAAAAAAAGAACTTGGGACAAGAACCTCTTAATGTTTTGAGAGTTGGAACGGATTGATGATGAAGTGATGATGTATGAGTAAGATGATGGATGAAAATGTTTTCAACTTCAATAAAAACTGTGTCACAAATGGGACAAACTCTACCTCTTCCCTTTCAAGTGTTGGTGATATTTCTCAAGCTACGTTGTATGTGATATAGATGTTTGGGAAAAAGTTGGGATCAATTTGCACTTGGTCTTGACTAAAACGAACACACTTCAAACACTTTTTATCCCTAAGGTCAAATGGCCAGTTGTGATAAATTTAGCCCACATCTTGATATTTCTTCGACTTTGGTACTACATAACTTATGAATCCCGCCTTGGCAGGTAAGGTTGTGATATACTAAGTCTTGCATGAGCATAACAAATAGATGATCCCTATGATGGGGGAGTCACCACTTTTATCAAGCCACAAGTGACTTTTCAAAAAGCTATCTTTCTACTCAAGGAAATATGTATGGTGAGTATCTTGGGAGCAAAACAATCTATGCTCTTGCACTAAATTATATCAGAAATCTCCTCAATCAATAGAATGGGTGGGCTACTACTTAAAGGTGTTTAGTCATGTTCGATGTTTTTGGACATAAGTTCATTCTGCAGTGACTCACTTAAGAGCCTTGTAACTAGTGGTGGGGCCCATATGTCCTTTCGGCCAGTTACACTATAGGAACAACTATACCCAAGGCTATAGCTTTCACTCTCACCTGATTTCTATAGCGGCTCGAAGGATTTACCGTGCAAGGTCGTTCCCAAGAGTGATGTGTCTCTTGGCAGGCCTCTCTTAAAAAGATAAAAATTTTGAGTGTTACTAACACTTTTCTCTTGCACCTAGGACCACGAAAGCCAAGGGAGAGGATAGTGTGTGTTAGAAGTGGGACCATTCAACCAACTTTTTGCACAAGTGTGCCAAGCACGAAAAACATTTGTTCTTTTTAATCTGCCATTGCAATGTGATCTAACTATTTGGAGATGTTGCTCAAACAGTCATGGTGTTCTTTTTATTCTACAATGGCAAAATGTGTTGTAATCTAGAAACTGGAAAACCTGGTCAACTGAACTTGAAGCACATATGCATGAAAAAAATCGCTTTGCAAAAAGTTTTAAACAAGTTGATTGTGTATTTTATGTGCACCAAAAATAGAAGTGTGGATTGTAAATTCTTTTGATGCAAGAAAAATGGAAGTGTTGATTTTAAGCACCAAATGAAGTGTGTTTCCTAACTTGCAAGAAAACAAATGTTTGTTTTGTTCAGTTTTAATGCACCAAAGAAACAAGTGACCCTAACTAGAAAGCAAGGAAAGTTTGTTTGTTCAAGTTTTAAAACACCAAAATAAAGTTTGTGATTTTAAAGGGTGAGTTTTTAAACCTGCACAAACAACAACCAGTTAGTAAAATCCATGTCTAAGGGGGGCTTCCACAAGCCTAAAAACTTTCATTTTTTCGGTTACAAGGTCCTTTTTACAACGTTCTGTTACAATAGCTCTAGTCTGTGTTTAAACAAAAGCGCTATTTAACACAAATGCGCTAAAAGAAAAAGAAAGACAGAGAAGGGAAAAGCACTGAAACAGGGTCAATAGCGCCAAAACAAGGTCAAAAGCGCCAAAAACATGTCAAAAGCGCTAATCTTGTTACAATACCGCTATTGTAAGAACAATAGCACTAGAACAACAAGTATCAATAGCACTAGAACGCGATCAATAGCGCTAAAGCGCAACCTGTGTGACAATTTCAACATTCAAACATGTTATTGGTTAAAAAAAAAAAATGATCTCTTGGGTGTTTGGATTCAGGTCGGATTCACCAAATGATGCACTGCGCAATGGACAAGGTTAGCAAATGACAAACAACACAAGACACAAGAAATCATTAGTGTTAGTCAATCAAAAACTAATCTAAACAGGCATATCAAAAGAGATACTAAAATCATGCTAATATATCTAACAAATGAAACAAAGATAATAAGGCATCTCCAAATGCCTCTTAGCATGCTCTTAGCTCCTTCTCCCTTGTTCCTCTGCTCTCCAAGTTTCAAAATAGTGTAGCTCTCAATAGCTTTTTGCACTATGGATGCTTATTGAGGATTGAGATTTTAGTATTTTGCTCCAAATGTAAAATGAAAAGCTAAAATACTAGATGCTATTAAAATGATTGATTTTAACCAAAATTACAAGATTTTAGTTTGCTATACTAAATGCTCTCTAAAATGCCTATAGGTTAAATGCATACAAGTTTTCAAGATCTGGATTATGAAGAAATGGGCTCTATTTATAGGAAAAATGGAGCAATGGATGGTTGAGATTGAGCAATCTCAACAAGGGTCAGGATTGAATGATTTTCAATCCATGTGAGGGCTTTCAACCCAATCCCAGGATGACATGTGTCAATGTAAGATAGGTTGAGAGGAGAGGGAATAAGCATTAAATGCTTGACATGACCTTGGGAGTTAAGGTCAAGGTTAGTTGAATGAATAAACTTTTTATTCAAAGAATAAAGCTTTTATCCAATGGATAAACTTTTGTACAAAAGGCAAGAGGGATAACATGGTCAAAGCAATAAATGTTTGGGGAGACAAGTTTGAAATAACCATAAATGGTTATGTAAGAGCCATTAATGGTCATGTAAGAGCCATTAGTGGTTTTGGAAGACTTTGGAGGTTAATTTGTTGAACACACAAAACATTAAATGCTTTTCAAAAACTTTTGAAGTCTTTGAGAAGTGACTCCATTTTGCTTAGGAATGTGACAATAATTAAGGGATGGATTAGGATAATTAGAAAGGGGTTAGAAGAATCTAGAAGGGGGTTTAGGAATGCAATTGGATTTGGTGGGTGAGGGAAAATAGGATTTTATTAAAATAAAAATTCATTTATTTCAATAAATGTGTGCAAGTTGCATTTGTAGGAAAATGCAAGTGGGGGGGGATAATGATTTAAATAAATGTTTTATTTAATTTATTTAAAAGAGGAAAAGGCGGATTTAATTAAATAAATAGATTTTATTCATTTAATTGATTGTGAATTTGGTTTAATGAATTAATTAAAATAAATTGAATAATTTATTTAATTAATAGGAGAATGTTTGAAGATGAATTAATTAAATATTAATTAATTAACTCATGGCTAGTGTATTTCTAATCAAATAAATAGAAATTATTTATTTAATTAAGCCAGACAGATTTGTGTGACTACAGATTGAATTCTGAATGAACTAAAAATGTTAGGATGATCCCTTCTTCCTTCGTTTGATTTAGAAAGGAATTGATTAGATTATGTAGTGCAAAAGTGGCAAAGAATTGATTATAACTTGAGATCAAAATATGGGATGAAGCTATGCAGCTAGATTTGGTAGTAAAATGTTGAGAGCAAGTCGACATGCAAATTTGAAAAAAAGTTGTCCGGACCGTGGTGCGAATGTACACGGTCCTTAAAAAAATCCATGAAATGAAAAGGGTTTTTCCTTCTCTGTAAATGAAACCCGAATCCGAAAGTACAACTATGCACCTACAACCTATATACATAAAAGAGAGGAAAAGGGGTTGGGATTGGGGGTTTGCCTTTAGGTCAAACCCTAGTTTTGGAATTAACCAAGTAATGAAAGAAAGTACTTGCAAGTAGAGGTAAATGAAAGACTAAATTGTAAATCACCTCAAGGGAGGTTGTAGTATCAATATTGATAGAAATGCTTGTGTGGAATTGTATGTTGAAATCAATCTCCTCTTCAATGGTTGGATCCTTGACTTGAATGCAACACCTAGCCTTGAATGGAGACTTGAGAATGCTCGATGGTGGAAAAGAATGCTTGAATGCTCTTGAATGATTGATCGCTTGTGAATTTCCCACTCATCCAACCTATTTAACTTATGCAAATGAAAGGATGAATGCCCCTTAAATACATGTTTGGTGGATTTGAATTTCATCACAGGCCGCCATCGGGAAGGTTTCCCGGCTAAGGCACAACCCACAAGACATGCTCTAATAAGGGTCCTACCCTAAAATAAGGTAGGGACAGGGGCACCATGCCCCTGTCCTGGGAGGACAAGGGTGCCACACCCCTATCCAAGGCGGGATAGTGGTGCCACACCCCTATCCTACCCCTTTCTCTAGGGCAGAATGCAGTCGGGGTGATGCAGAGGCCAAGAAAGAAGTTGTTTTTGCAAGCCAAGAACTCTCTCATCTCCGATCAGGCTAGAGGATTTGATTTTGCATGCGTGAGGACCCTAATGCAGTCATAAATTGCTAGGGTTGCAATTTTAGGACACTACACCCTAATAACTAGATCATGGGGAAAAACAAGGATACCTTTCAGCTTATCATCCTTAATTTCTCCTAAGAAAGTCATTTGTCTTTTCAGACCCCTCAACCTCAATGGAGTATCCATACTATAATTTCTATGACAAACACTTATCGAAGACAGCTAAGGCTCAAAGAATTCACTTTTCGCTAGAACTAAAGTCCTTCCTCCTCTTGAATAGAACAATTTGAGAGAAATCTGTTGCCTCTACAAACGTGTGAACTAAATTCGCAATCAAGAATGATACCACTTCACAAGAAAGGCCTATAGAGTAATCATCCTTTCGCATCTAGTTTAAAAAGAAGTGTCAGGTGAATTGATGTGTGAGGTGAATATGCTTAGATTAATGATAAAGATATATTCCTCCAAAATCATTCCTATATAAGTTAGCGACTTAAATTCTTACCAGCTAAACTTTCGGTACTAATGACAATCATTAAGAGGTTGCTAGAGAGGTGCATGTTAACCAAAGATCAGGAGCAAACAAGGCTAATTTAAGTCCATGGGGTATATGTGTGTGTGTGTATGTATATGTGTGTATGTATATATGTGTGTGTATGTATGTGTGTGTGTGTGTGTGTGTGTGTATATATATGTATGTATGTATGTATGTATGTATATATATACATATATATACATATACATATACACATACACATTATACACATATATATACATATATCTATATATATACATATACATACATATACATATATACGTATATATGTATATGTATATATATATATATATGTATATGTATAGATATATACATATATATATGTGTGTGTGTATGTATATGTATATATATGTATATATGTATGTATATGTGTATGTGTGTGTGTGTGTATATGTATATATAGTGTATATATATATATATGTATATATATAGTATATATATGTGTGTGTATATAGTATATATATGTATATATATAGTATATATACATATATATTTGTATATATAATATATATATGTACATATATATTTATATATATGTATGTATACATATATATTTATATATATGTATGTATACATATATATATATATATGTATGTATACATACATACATATATATATATATATATACACATGTATACATATATATACATATATATATATATATGTATATATGTGTGTGTGTATATATATATATACATACACACACACACACACACACACACACAAACACATATATATAGATATATAAATAAGAGGATGCAGAGATGGGAAATAAAATAATAATGTTAAGTACTTAAAAGGAAATAAAAGGAGCAGAGATGGATAAAGGATATACTTCCATGTATGTATATACATAAAATTGAGAGATTTCACTAGCTGAATGAGAAGGGTGGGGAGGAATCTAACCTTTCTACGTATTTAAAACTGACCTCAAGAGACATTTCATAAGAATCACTGAAGAAAATATTACAAAAAATAAGTCAGATTAACCTACACCTACTCTTTCTTCCCAAATACAAAAGAACATTAAAAAATCAAATTAATTATACATTTCAGTCATTTGAAGTCATATAAACAAAAGAAACTCTTACACTATCTTAGAATGTCACGGGTAGACAAAAACAATTATAGTGGGACCTTCAACAAAAAAAATGTTCTTTTTTTGTCATTCTCAATCCACTTTAACTAAATATAACACATACAATTTACTTTTTCCCAACTCGTTCGTATTTTTGGCTTGTAAAATGTCCATGTGTCGAAATGGGTTTGCAACGTCTATAATGTTAAAAACTCGAACGGGCTTTTAATGATAAAAATTGTGTAGGGGTTTTTGACACTATAGACCTATTGGGGTAGTAATTGTGATGGATGAAAATGGAATCGAGTAAACTAAGTCCTAATCTAGAACTCATTCATACATTGGAATACGAAAGAGCCTAAGCAAATGATTCACGTTGACTTGAAATTATGAAAGATAGTCAAGGAATAATTTTAAGGTTTCTATTCCTTTGCTAATATGAAAGAGGCATGAGTCAAATGAAAGATGCAAACAAACTAATCTAGTATGAGTAATAAGAACAACTAGAATAACACTAAATAACCAAATGATAAATAAGTGAAATTGAGACACAAAGTACATATCTGAGAGGATAATTCTAATGTGTACGTGATACTGAAATTTGAGCCTAATTGACTTGGACAGGAACACTAGCACTCTAGTCTTTGTCACTATATTGAGCCAAAAATTTAGAATCTATAGATTGAAGTTCCCTAGTTGTGAACTACAAAAATCTATAACTAAATGAGGGGGACCAAGGAATTGGGCACTCTAGTCCTATGACTAGGGTGTTGAGTGCTTCGGTCTCAGATGTCAATGTCTTGCTTCTGGATCTGGATCTATAATTATTGATTAAAACCTCCCAGAAGTTGATAGCTTCAACAGAAACTTGTACCTCTACTTGCAATCTGAAAAAATGGTGTGTATGTGGCTATATAGGGTTTCGCCTTAGTCAAATCCCTTGTTTTCATGATTTCCACCTCCACAAATAGCCAATGTAATATTGAAAAGTCTATGTACCCTAGAATCTCATGTATTTGTAAGATTCCTATGAGCTAACATGCAAACTAGAGTTCTACCCTATGTTTGGAGTAGAAACCCTAAATGAATGTAAATGCAATGCTTCAAATCACAAATGCAATGTACATCTAAAATAATAATGTAATACTAAAAATGAATGATGTATAGATCTGAAAAACTCACATAGAGATGAAAATAACATGAAACCATACCAAAACCCTAAGGGAGAGGTACAAACCAATCAACAATCGATGATCTCCTTATTATTCTTCAATATCTCCTAAGCTTCCATGATTGATGAGTGTAGCGTCATAAATTGTACGCACTTGCTAGGGTGGTACAATTTCACACCTAGTTTAGCACCCGCCTTGGCGCATTTTGCATTTTGCATTGCATTTCCTCTTTAGCACTTAATTAATCAAATTAATTAGGTCTAAGGTCCTATTTCATCATCTTCCACTTTATAAAGTTGGGCCCTTTCATTAAAGTGTGCCCCTTTCATTTTATTCTTCCAATACATCATTTAATCAAAAACCCTAATTAGGTCCTATTTTGAACTTGGGGGCTTGATTTCGGGGGTCAAAACATCTCGAAATCACCTGTAACTTCGGGATTCTCTCTAAAATCATCATATCCGACGGCCCTGAAAATTTGGTGAAAAGTTATCGGGACCATGGCGCCCGGCGTGCACATGGTCCCGGACATTTTTCCTGAAATTTTAGGAGCGCGATCCAATCATAAAATAAAGCTTAACCCCAAGAAATTGGCGGGAGATTCAATCTCTAGGTTGGCCAAAAGTTGAAATTAAGACCTAGGGTTTCATATATAAGAGCTCTCTTTCTTCATTTGAAAGGAGGCGAATTTTGGTTTCAAGGACCTTCTATGCAGTGAAAGAGCAGATCTTTGAAGACTTCAACAACATTCAACATCCATCCATCAAGTATTCATCAATTTCATTCATTTAGGGCTTTGAAGATATTGAAGAGCAATAAGGGAAGCACTCAACACCCTAGTCATAGGACTAGAGTGCCCAATTCCTTGGTCCCCCTCATTTAGTTATAGATTTTTGTAGTTCACAACTAGGGCACTTCAATCTATAGATTCTAAATTTTTGGCTCAATATAGTGACAAAGACTAGAGTGCTAGTGTTCCTGTCCAAGTCAATTAGGCTCAAATTTCAGTATCACGTACACATTAGAATTATCCTCTCAGATATGTACTTTGTGTCTCAATTTCATTTATTTATCATTTGGTTATTTAGTGTTATTC